>NC_135869.1:1276599-1281599 GCF_031162955.1 Sander vitreus | reverse complement strand
ATGTTGATTGATTGATTGATTTTCCAACTATTCGGTATTATTCCATCCCTCCAAATTTTATTGAAGAGTCTTAATATCAATTGACATGATTCTACTGGTAGCTGTCGGAACATGGCATAACATAATTGGTCTTGTCCTGGAGCTGTATATCCAGTGCCTAGCAAAGCTATGTTGAGTTCAGACATAGTAAAATCCACATCCAGTGTCGACATACTAGCCTCCCTTTTCAACTTCACATCCTTATTCTCTCTAAGTGCAATTTCTTTCTGCTGCTTATGAATAACACTAAGGTGATCACCACTATGCGCTGCCACAAATGCCCTTCCTAACACTTCTGCCTTACCTTTATCAGACACTACCACCGTCTCACCACTCAATCAAAACTGGAATTTTAACCGACATCCTTTTCCCACTCATTCTCTTGAACATAGACCATATATCCCCTAACTCTACTCCTCTACCTATGTTGGAACAGAACCTCCATTTTCTCTTTTTGGTATATTTAATTGTCCTACGTGCCACTGCCCTTTTCCTTTGATAATCCACAACATTCTCTCGTGACAGATTCTTCTTCAGTGCTCTAAATGCCTTGTTTTGTTCTTTTACAGCTCTGCTACATTCCTCATTCCACCAAGGTACCACTTTCTTCCTTCCCTTTGTTGTTCTTTGTGGAATACTCAAAGATGCTGCATCCAAAATGTGTTCTGTAATTTGCTTTGTGCATTCTTCTATGTTTCCATCTAATGTAACCAGGGTTAACTGACTTCTCACAGCATGAACTAAATGTTCCCCATTCTGCTTTCTCAAAGCACCATCTAGTAATTGTAACCCCTTCTTGGATACAAATGTCCATATTAACTACAGTGAGAACTGGGAAATGATCACTTCCTATGGTAGAGTCACTCTTAACATGCCAATCACACATATTCACTAAACTATCTGATACCAGTGAAATATCCAAACATGATGTATTGCCCCTATTCACATCTATTCTTGTACCCTGTCCATTATTAAGGCATACCAATAATCTTTCTTCCATCCCATTATGGTCTGTGTGAGTGCCACCCCATAGGCTGTTATGTGCATTAAAATCGCCACACCATATTTCTTTCCTGTATACAGTCCCTGCCATTTCATTTAATCTGTCAACAGTTAAAGTTTTGCATGGGTTATAAAAATTAATATGACCCTCTTTTCTTGGACTACAAATCTCAACCATTATACACTCCATATCCTCTGGGCACGGGAGCTCCCTATATGCCAGCCCATCCTTGAGAAAGGTAGCACACCCACCACCATTTTGATTATTAGGCCTATCATACCTTAAAGAACTGAACCCTCGTATAACAAAATCTAGTTGGGGTCCCTATGAACCTGAGGGCTGTGTTGTCTGGAGCTTTGTGCTCCTGGTAGGGTCTCCCAAGGCAAAGTGGTCTCAGGTGAGGGGCCAGACAAAAAATGGTTCAAAAATCCTATGAAAAATCGAGGAAGGGATGAAGTGACCCTGCCCGGAGGAAGCCCGGGGCCCCCGTCTGGAGCCAGGCCCAGATGGAGGGCTCGTCAGCGAGCGTCTGGTGGCCGGGTTTGCCACGGAGCCCGGTCGGGCACAGCCCGAAAAAGCTACATGGCGGACATCCCTCCATCCCATGGGCCCACCACCTGTGGGAGGAACCGCTGGGGTCGGGTGCGCTGCCACATGGGTGGCAGTGAAGGTCAGGGGCCTCGACGGACCAGACCCGGGCAGCAGAGGCTGGCTCTGGGGACGTGGAATGTCACCTCTCTGTGGGGGAAGGAGCCGGAACTTGTGCGGGAGGTGGAGCGCTACCGGTTAGATCTGGTGGGGCTTACCTCTACGCACAGTCTTGGTTCTGGAACCATACTCCTGGATAGGGGTTGGACTCTTTTCTTCTCCGGAGTTGCCCAGGGTGTGAGGCGCCGGGCGGGTGTGGGGATACTCACAAGCCCTCGGCTGAGCGCCGCTACGTTGGAGTTTAACCCGGTGGACGAGAGGGTCGCCTCCCCTACGCCTGCGGGTTGTGGGGGGGGGGAAAAACTCTGACTGTTGTTTGTGCATATGCACCAAACAAGAGTTCAGAGTATTCGGCCTTCTTGGAGACCTTGAGTGGAGTCCTGCATGGGGCTCCAGTCGGGGACTCCATAGTTCTGCTGGGGGGACTTCAACGCGCACGTGGGTAATGATGGAGACACATGGAGAGGCGTGATTGGGAGGAACGGCCTCCCTGATCTAAACCAGAGTGGTTGTTTGTTGTTGGACTTCTGTGCTAGTCATGGATTGTCTATAACGAACACCATGTTCGAACATAGGGATGCTCATAAGTGTACTTGGTACCAGAGCACCCTAGGCCAAAGGTCAATGATCGATTTTATAATCGCTTTCATCTGATCTGAGGCCATATGTTTTGGACACTCGGGTGAAGAGAGGGGCGGAGCTGTCAACCGATCACCATCTGGTGGTGAGTTGGGTCAGGGGGTGGGGGGAAGACTCTGGACAGACCTGGTAAGCCCAAACGGGTAGTGCGGGTAAATTGGGAACGCCTGGAGGAGGCCCCTGTCCGACAGACTTTCAACTCACACCTCCGGGCGGAGCTTTTCGTGCATCCCTGTGGAGGCTGGGGGGCATTGAACCCGAGTGGACAATGTTCAAAGTTTCCATTGCTGAAGCTGCGGTGAGGAGCTGTGGTCTTAGGGTCTTAGGGTGCCTCAAGGGGCGGTAACCCACGAACACCGTGGTGGACACCGGTGGTCAGGGAAGCCGTCCGATTGAAGAAGGAGTCTTTCCGGGATATGTTATCCCAGACGACTCCGGAGGCAGTTGCAAGGTACCGAAGGGCCCGAAGGGCTGCAGCCTCTGCCGTGAAAGAGGCAAAGCAGCGTGTGTGGGAGAAGTTCGGAGAAGACATGGAGAAGGACTTTCGGTCGGCACCAAGGTACTTCTGAAAACCGCTCGCCACCTCAGGAGGGGGGAAGCGGGGAACCATCCAAGCTGTGTACAGTAAGGATGGGACGCTGTTGACCTCAACTGAGGAGGTAATAGGGCGGTGGAAGGAGCACTTTGAGGAACTCCTAAACCGACTAATACGCCCTCTATGGTAGAGGCAGAGCTGGAGGATGAGGGGGGGGATTGGCATCAATTTCCCTGGTGGAGGTTGCTGAGGTAGTTAAACAACTCCACAGTGGCAAAGCCCCAGGAATTGATGAGATCCGTCCAGAAATGCTTAAAGCTCTGGGTGTGGAGGGGTTGTCTTGGTTGACACGCCTCTTCAACATTGCGTGGAAGTCTGGGACGGTGCCTAAGGAGTGGCAGACCGGGGTGGTGGTTCCCCTTTTTAAAAAAGGGGGGACCAGAGGGTGTGTGCCAATTACAGGGGTATCACACTTCTCAGCCTCCCGGTAAAGTCTACTCCAAGGTGCTGGAAAGGAGGGTTCGGTCGATAGTCGAATCTCAGGTTGAAGAGGAACAATGCGGATTCCGCCCTGGTCGTGGAACAACGGACCAGATCTTTACTCTCGCAAGGATCCTGGAGGGAGCCTGGGAGTATGCCCAACCAGTCTACATGTGTTTTGTGGATCTGGAGAAGGCGTATGACCGGGTGCCCCGGGAGATACTGTGGGAGGTGCTGCGGGAGTACGGGTGAGGGGGTCCCTTCTCAGGGCCATCCAATCTCTGTACGACCAAAGCGAGAGCTGTGTCCGGGTTCTCGGCAGTAAGTCGGACTCGCTTTCAGGTGAGAGTTGGCCTCCGCCAGGGCTGCGCTTTGTCACCAATCCTGTTTGTAGTATTTATGGACAGGATATCGAGGCGTAGTCGGGGTGGAGAGGGGTTGCAGTTCGTGGGCTGGGGATCTCATCGCTGCTTTTTGCAGATGATGTGGTCCTGATGGCATCATCGGCCTGTGACCTTCAGCACTCACTGGATCGGTTCGCAGCCGAGTGTGAAGCGGCTGGGATGAGGATCAGCACTCTAAATCGGAGGCCATGGTTCTCAGCAGGAAACCGATGGAGTGCCTTCTCCAGGTAGGGAATGAGTCCTTACCCCCAAGTGAAGGAGTTCAAGTACCTTGGGGTCTTGTTCGCGAGTGAGGGACAATGGAGCGGGAGATTGGTCGGAGAATCGGCACAGCAGGTGCGGTATTACATTCAATTTATCGCACCGTTAGACGAAAAGAGAGCTGAGCCAGAAGGCAAAGCTCTCAATCTACCGGTCAGTTTTTGTTCCTACCCTCACCTATGGTCATGAAGGCTGGGTCATGACCGAAAGAACAAGATCCAGGGTACAAGCGGCCGAAATGGGTTTCCTCAGGAGGGTAGCTGGCGTCTCCCTTAGAGATAGGGTGAGAAGCTCAGTTATCCATGAGGAGCTCGGAGTAGAGCCGCTGCTCCTTTGCGTCGAAAGGAGCAGTTGAGGTGGTTCGGGCATCTGGTAAGGATGCCCCCTGGGCGCCTCCCTAGGGAGGTGTTCCAGGCACGTCCAGCTGGGAGGAGGCCTCGGGGGAGACCCAGGACTAGGTGGAGGGATTATATCTCTAACCTGGCCTGGGAACGCCTCGGGATCCCCCAGTCGGAGCTGGTTAATGTGGAAAGGGAAGTTTGGGGTCCCCTGCTGGAGCTGCTACCCCCGCGACCCGACCCCGGATAAGCGGATGAGGATGGATGGATGGATGGATAGTTGGGGTCGTAACCAAGTTTCTTGTACACATACTACATCTGGAACTACATCAAATTCGTGAAGATACTTTTTAAATTCTTGACCATTAGCTATGAGGGCTTCTGGCTGCTCCACTGTAGTATGTGAATTACCATAATTAGCGTTCTAACCCTCAGCTTGCACATTTTCCCCATTTTCAGTTACTGTCAACAATTCATGTATCTGATCTGCTTTAATATCACTTATATCAAGGAATCTTTCTGCTGCCTCCACAATAGCTTTGATTCTATCACTTTTATTTTTTAACTGAGATGCAACATTGATAGTGTGACAT
>NC_135869.1:1184922-1226599 GCF_031162955.1 Sander vitreus | reverse complement strand
AGAGCAATATTTTACTTTAGGGTTATGCAAATTATTGAGTTGGAAAAACTGAAAACTTTAAGTTGACTTGCCTTAATATTAAGTTGGATTAATGCAAAATGTTGATTTGAGAACAATTGAATTAAGTTCATGCAACTTAAATCAATTGTGTTAAGCTAACTTAACTAAATTTTAAAGAACTTTTAAATTCATTTAGGTGTTACCAATTGAAACAATTCAGTTGGTTCAACTATTTTCTTTGTTCAGTGAAAAGCTCCTCTGTTATATTAAGGCATGACATTGAGTTTAGTGCTGTCGGAATGTCTTCCTTAACCCTTGTGTTGTCCTTCGGGTCACAGGGACCCTGGCCAGTATTCAATGGTATCACTCTACTACCGCGGCTCTGGCCTTCGGGTCTCTGTGACCCATTCCATGGTATTACTCTTCTACCGCGGCTCTGGCCTTCGGGTCACAGTGACCCGTACGTTATTCAATGGTATTTCTCTACTAACGCAGCTCTGGCCTTCGGGTCACAGTGACCCGTACGTTATTCCATGGTATTACTATACTACCACAGCTCTGGCCTTCAGGTCTCTGTGACCCATTCAGTGGTATTTCTCTACTACCACGGCCCTGGCCTTCGGGTCACAGTGACCCATTCCATGGTATTACTCTACTACCGCGGCTCTGGCCTTGGGGTCTCTGTGACCCATTCAATGGTATTTCTCTACTACCGCGGCTCTGGCCTTCGGGTCTCTGTGACCCGTACGTTATTCAATGGTATTTCTCTACTACCGCGGCTCTGGCCTTCGGGTCACAGTGACCCATTCCATGGTATTTCTCTACTACCGCGGCTCTGGCCTTGGGGTCTCTGTGACCCATTCCATAGTATTTCTCTACTACCGCGGCCCAGGCCTTCGGGTCACAGTGACTCATTCCATAGTATTTCTCTACTACCGTGGCTCTGGCCTTCGGGTCTCTGTGACCCATTCCATGGTATTCGGGGGACTCTGGCCTGGCTTGTAGAGTAAAACAGAAAGGGAAAGGGGAAAAGAAACAAACCTCGTTCACGTCCTACTAAACACTTTTATTATACACACACACACACACACACACACACATACATATACACTGTACACATTTGTCTTCTTGTTTTTGGCATCTTTGCTTCTTCTTCTTCTTCTTCTTCTTCTTCTTTTGGACCTTTGTACTCTTTCTATACTCGGTTCAGCAGCCGGTTGGCCTGTTGTGTGACTCTAAATTTGGAGCTGCATTGGGTTCTCGCCCTCGCGGCACGCAATGTCCCCCAAGTGGAAGAGGTAGAAGAAGACGAAGAAGACAAAGAGGAAGAAGAAGATGAAGACACAGAAGAAGAAGAAGAAGAACAAGACGACTCCGACGACGAATGGTCATCCGGCGAGTGTGCGTCAGAAGAGGACCGAGACAAACACGACGGCGGAGAAAGGGACCGCCGCGACGCCCACGACCACGACGCCCACGACCACGACGCAAGAGAAGACGACTACTACGATGCCGACGACCGAGACGAACGAGGAGAAGGAGGGGCAAACGCAGCACAGGAGGGTGGACGGCAATGGGCAGAAGAAGACGGAGAGGGCCAAGACGACGAGGAGCAGGAGGAGGAGGAGAGCGAAAGGTTTACGTCGAGAAGCGGTGAAATCGAATGGTCCTCGACGACGTATCACCCCGTCGCCCTCGACCTCGCCGTCGCGGCGCCGAAGAGGAAGAGGAACAACAAGACAACGAACGAGAACAACACGACCGAGACGACGACGACGACGATGACCGAGACCAAGACGACCGAGACCAAGACGACCGGGACGCTACTCCTCCACAGAGCCCAGGACCCACGGAGTACGCTGCCACGCACGTCCACGACATAGTCTCTGCGTTCGACCTGTTTGTCACGCAGCGAATAGAAAAGATCGTGGTGACCGCCACGAACCTCGAGGGCCTAAGGAAATGCGGCAACGACTGGAAAACGATGGACGAGACGGACCTGCGCGGCTACCTGGGGCTGCTGCTCCTCGCCGGCGTGTTCAGGTCCCGAAACGAGGCCATGGAGAGCCTGTGGCACGAGGAGAGCGGCAGGGCCATTTTCCGTGCCACGATGTCGCTCAAACGGTTCCATGCGTTCTCGAGACTGCTGCGATTCGACGACCGCGAGACGAGAGCCGCCAGACGAGCCTCGGACAAACTGGCGGCCGTACGAGACGTGTGGGACACCCCCGTCATACATAAACAAAGTGATTCATTCAAACACACTGTAACTGTGTCAGATAAACCGTGTAACAGGGATGATACCTCAGTAACCATCCCAGTAAATATTTCAGATGTTGACGATCCATTCCTTGGTAATCAACCAGAGCGCAGTTATATTACTAACAAGCTTTTTGATCCATGCGTAGACTTAGGGGGGGTCTGAGCATCCCACATTGCTTCAGGGCGAAGAGCTTTTCGAGTATTGCGCCGAAACTACACGCCGACAACCTGCATCAGATGCACATTATGAACAAATAGAATCCAAATTATCCAAATTACAAAAAATTTACGATGATCTTATGAATAAAGTAGATGCCTTGCAAATCGCTAATACACAATTGTTTGACATGGTCACAGTCTTTGGTACAACGCTATCCGATCAGGTCAGAGCCTTTGAACTTGCTGAGGAGCGCCAGCTTCAGAGAGCTGTAGCGCTCAATACACTGTTGGGCCCTGTGATCGCCATACTTCAAAAGACAATGACAAAGAAGCATTAAATCAGTCAATAGGTTGTGTAAAATATAATTTTTTGTCGCTACCCCACCGTCAAATCCTGCCCCATCATTCGTATATCCAGCCAATACGCAGTCAGCATGTTTTGAGAGTGTCCAGTCGTCAAAACTTATCTGTACAGATGCTTATAGCTGCCCACAACCGTCCACAAGTACATATGTTGTACCCCCAAAAAATCCTCAGGGGTCTGTACAGTGTGGGGAGGGGAGGGTTTCTAAGGTAACATCTGAAATAGTATCCAGAGAGATACCCTTTTTTAATGCAACTGAATTTCGTCAAGATGTTGATCTGCGAAATATTGATTTGGGTGATATTGGTAGTGTGCCAAAACGCGTGCATAGCACCCTAACAGGTTTAATAGAGAGGGCCTTGTACAATGCAACACAGGACAGTGTTTTAAATGTAGAGTTAAGGGCTCCCGCCGTAGCTGTCCCTATCCAAACAATGTTGAACTCGAGCGATGGATATAACACCGATACATTTCTGGAGCAAATCTCACAAGCTATGCAAAGTAACGATAATTCACTGACCGAGGAGTCGTTAGAATTCATTGTGACAATATGTCGGGAGGGGCAGTGGGGGCCGACGAAAACTAGGAAGTGTGGGCTACGATGAAATACTGTCAGTAAAGGGTAATGCGTTATACAACCCCAAGAATAACAATGACAATGACAATCGTTTCGCTCTCTGTCTGGCTCATTATGTAAATGCCAGGCTCTCTCAAAGTGAGAAGATAAATTATGCAAAGCAGCTACATAGGGATCTGGGGTTTGAATATACGCATAAGGTTTCGTTCTCTGATGTTGACACATTTCAGAAACATTTGAAAATGAAAATTGTAATATTTCATCATGGATCCGGCTGTAAAAAACCACAGATCTTCAAAATGCACGATGAACATGTGAAAACGGCATGGTTGTATTTGCATAATGATCATTATTATTTCATTGTAAATAAAACGTCTTTTATTTGGTGCTTCGTACGTTTGCGATGTGTGTTACATGGCATACGATAAGGCATTGGAGCACATGTAGTCTGAGGTGTAATGTATGTTACACTGCTTGTATGCCTGGTAAAACTATTCAATGCCCAGATTGTAAACACATATGCAAATCGAAACATTGTTTTGAACAACATAAAATACCAGATGTGAAACACCGCCTCATACCATGTGACAGACTCAAATATTGTGAAGCCTGTCACATGACATTTGTAGAGCCCCAAAATGCGCCAATTGTAGAGAGCCGGTAGTTGACACAACGCACGAGTGCTTTATACAGTCCCTCAAACGCAAAGAAAGTAGTGATAAGTATATCTTTTACGATTTCGAGACGAGATATCATGACGGCCTTCATGAGGCTAATTATGTATGCACTTTGAATATGGATGGCAAAAAATTCTGCTTCGAAACATCAAACTGCGTGGCTGCATTCATCAATCATTACAGACAACCTAAATATAAAGGCTATACTTTTATCGCGCACACTGCATCAGGTTTTGACAGCTACATTGTGCTAGAGTATTTGGTGAGTCAACGCCTTTGTCCAAATCTTACTATGCGTGGTTCGAGCGTGATTCTGATCATCGATTCTGATTTCAATCAGTGTTGGATAGACTCATTCAGTTTTATCCCTATGGCTCTAGCTAAAACCTCTGCAGCTATGGGGTTCTCAGATCTGCTCAAAGGTTTTTTTCCACATGCCTTCAATACTCGGCAGAATGAGAATTACATAGGCCCTTATCCTGAACCAGCTCTCTATGGCTATGATTCTATGACTGACGAGTTTAAGAAAACGTTCATGGAGTGGTATGTTACGGTTAGCGACACACTTTCGAAATGAGTTGCACAACTATTGTGTTAACAATGTGACTGTTTTGCTTAAAGCGTGCAAAATATACAGAGAGGCATTCCATGAGTGCACAGGTCTAGACCCCTTTGCATATATGACATTGGCTGCATCATGTATGGGTGTGTTTAAAACACTGTTCATACCCAAAGACACAGTGGCACTGACATATGAGGGTGCGTACATTAAGCAAAACGTATTCTGACATTTCAATACAGTGGCTCGAGTATGTTGCAAACAGAGAGGGCATTGACATTCAACATGCTCTTAACAGAGGTGAAAAGCCATTTGGTCCATTCTTTGTAGATGGCTATTGTGCAGCCACCAATACATGTTATGAATTTAATGGTTGCTTCTATCACGGCTGTGATAAGTGCTATGGACAAGCTGAAATCAACCCTCTCACCAAAAAAAAAAACACAGGGAGTTCACCCTGTGTTTTTTTTTTGGTGAGAGGGTTGATTTCAGCTTGAGGGTACAGAGAGTTCCGTGACAGAGTGTCTGCTGTTTACGGGCTAACGGTTTTGGTGAAGTGGGAATATGATTGGAGAAGGGGTGTGTTCGATAATCCAGACGTTAAGGGGTTCATGTTGACATATGAAAAGCCAGAGCGTCTCAATCCTCGAGAAGCCCTCTTTGGAGGTTGAACGAATGCAATGAAGCTGTATCACAGAAAATGATGGAAAAATCAGATACTACGATTTTACAAGCTTGTACCCAGCTGTTCAGGCCAAAAGAGATTACCCAATAGGTCACCCTCAAATAATCCACAAAGATTTTTGATGACATAAACACATACTTTGGTATTGTGAAATGTACTGTGGCGTCCCCCAGAGGTCTGTATCACCCCGTTCTGCCCTATCACTGCAATGGTAAACTGATGTTCCCCCTGTGTGCAGCATGTGCCGATCAGATGAATCAGACAACACATTGTGGACATAGTGACCAAGAGAGACAACTGTTGGGCGTATGGGTGTCGTTTGAATTACAAAAAGCCGTGGAGAAAGGGTACAGAATAGTCAGCATCAAAGAGGTTTGGCGTTTGGCATTTCCCAGAAAAAACGGATCAGCTTTTTAAAGGCTATGTTAAGACATTTCTTAAATGGAAGCAAGAGTTTTCCGGATATCCAGGTCATATCAAATCGGAAGACGAAAAAAAAAAGTACATAGAGGACGATAATGCACCCGAAGCCATACGGCTTGACCCAGCCAAGATATGTGTTAACAAAGTAGTCAGAAACATTAATAAATTGCTTCTGAAATAGTCTTTGGGGTTAATTTGCTATGCGTAACAACATGCCATCTGCTGAACTCATAACAGACCCAACCCGATTCACACAACTCATGTTCAGCAACGCTTTTGATGTTCGGCAGTTCTCATTTATTTCTCCTGATGTAGCTATTGTACAGTGGCGACACGCAGAGAGTCAAGGCTCCAGAATAAAATATGTGAATGTCTTTATAGGTGCTATGACTACTGCCTATGCACGTCTGGAACTATATGATTTGTTGGATAAGCTGCAAGACTGTATTTTGTATTGTGACACTGACAGTGTTGTCTTCACAACCAGAGAGGGTGAATGGATCCCCCCTCTAGGGCCGTACCTCGGAAATTTAACCGATGAATTCAACCACGCCCAAGCCTGCGGGGCTCCTACCGAGGACTATATAACCGAGTTTGCTTCTGGGGGTCCAAAATGCTACGCTTATAGGACCGCACACGGGCATACCTAGGTGAAATGCAAAGTTGTAACCCTCAATTCAGATAATACCAAAGTGGTTACGCATGAGTCATTAATAGGGCTGGTCCAATCATTTGTGACCAATCAGCATTCCCCAGACCATCTGACCACTAATGCATTCACAATAAAACGCGAGGCTTCAACACCCATTCAGCGTCGTTATTAGTGGACCATCGAATTGTGGAAAAACATATTTTGTCAAAGACATTATTGAAAATGCATCATCTGTTATTTCACACAAAATCGATAACATTGTATACATTTATTCGTGTTGGCAACCAATATACGATCAGTTGCTTAAAACAGTGAATATAAATTTTGTGGACGGCATCCCTAAATCGTTTTGTGACAAAACACTTGTTCCTACTACTAAGAATAATTTGCTCATCATAGATGATTTAATCAGTCAGGCCAGTGATAATTTAGAAGTTCAAAATGTTTTCACCAAATATGTTCATCAAAGAAACCTCAGCTGTATATATTTAGTGCAGAATATGTTTATTCAAGGTAAACAATCAGTTTGAACACAAACTATATGAAACTATTTAAAAATGCTAGAGACCAGCATCAGATAAGCTTATTGGGAAGGCAAATGTTCCCCGGAAATAATAAATATTTTTTAGAGGTTTTTAACGATACCTCTAGTTCAATGTACGGTTATCTCTTGATAGATTATAAATCCACGACCCCAGATATTTTAAGACTCAGATCAGCTCTGATATCATCGCAGCAGGTTGTATACATTCCGAGAAAACAGAAGGTGTAATAATGTTGAACCGAATGGAGAGGAATTTTACAATGTTGGGACATACTACATTAGGCAGCACCCAGAGCTAGAGGTGTTATTGTGAGCAATGCTAGTCCAGACTTTATTAATGCTCTGTATGAAATAGCTTTGAACATATTAAGAGGTAACATACCCCTGTCTAATATTCAGTACAAGCTGTTAAAGAAGAAGAAAGTTATTAGACTAATAGCTGATAAAAAAGTCAAACATTTAAAAAAAAAAAAAGACAATCAATCAATCAGGGGGGTTTCTACTTCCTCTACTCGGTGCAGCTATACTGTTCATAGCAAGTCTTATCAATCGGAATTGAGATGGAACACACACAGGAAATGTTTTTGGTTCCTCAGAATCAATTAGCAGCATTACAGCAGCATCAAACATCAGACCCCCCAAATGTATCTTTGCGACAGTCTGCACAAAATGAATTGGATCGAGCCATGACCGATATATTGAAGCAGTCTGACATTGATGAATATGAATAAGCCAAAAAGTAGTCTACAGCGGTACCTAGCTATGGTAAAACAGGGTGAACGTGAGAAAAGCGTGATTACATTATCAATGCCCAACGCTGATTCAAAGGACTATTCAAACGCTGAAGAAGACAATGATCAAGGCAGAAGTGTTGAAACACATGCCTACAAGAAATAAGAGAAATGCAGAATACATAATGGCATCATTATCCCGTAATAATGATCAGATATCTTGGACAAATCAAGGGGAAATAATCGTTGAAAATAAGAATGTGGCAGTCAGTCACCTGTATGATCTACTGAAAAGTAGATTCCAAACACTATGGTACGCCGTTTAAAACAGGAGCTCCTGCTGAAACTAATGCACAATCATCACTGACTGATTTACACTCACCTCGCACTCCTGGAGCAATAAGTATTGCCCCGACATTTATACATAGGACACCGACTGATTTATGCTCAACTAGTACTCCTAGATCAGTAAGTATCACAACCCCCATTACTCCGACTCGTTGGGCTAGTTTTTAATCTATTTTTTATTATTTCTATTGAGTGTATTTTTTTTATTCATTGATGTGAAAACCTAGAAAAGACAGTATTGAATGTAAACTGTGACAGTAACATGTGCCACACTGTGTGTATACCTAAAAGATAGTGTATGTGGATATATGGTTGTATCAATGACACAAGAAAATGTTTTTCTCTAATGTGATAGCAGAAGACAGTATTGAATGTAACCTATTTTACCTATTGAATGCATTTTTTCTGTATAGATCTCTTTTTAAAAAATAATAAAAGGAATAAAACATCAAAAAAAAAAAGATGGTAAAATCATTATATTCCACATTCTTAATTATTGAAAAAGCATCATCATCATTACATGAGACTTTATACCTATAGGTAGCACATGAACATTGTACACATTTAAATTTCTGGTCGTGACACACATCTGGATGTATTTTGTTAACAAAATGACTGACCATTGTATCGTTACATGCAAGATTAGAACTGTACATGCTCATCACTTTTGTATAAGGAATTTCTTTCTGAATATGACATAAAAAGAAAACACAATGTTGGCCACATGTTGTAGAATATTTATTTTGCACTTGGACCCCTGAATGGTACATCTCCACGCAATTTTTTAAGAGGAAATGGATGATTTCCTGAGGAAAAACGGTAGGTGATTGGCCAAAGCTATCAAAGAACAAACCCTGTTTGTTTTCGGTAATGTAAATACCTAACCAGTGTTCACCAGGCATATTACTAGGATGGGTATTTACCACTAACATCGCAGGCAATTTACAAATGACGGTTTTTGGGAGCTGATCACATGGCATCTGATCACATGGCATGACCCCTAAGAAATTTGTTTCCCTAGTCATTCGTTTTCTAAGTATGCTGGTAAGCTCTATTGTATTCATCTTAGTAATGGTCCAATAGGACTTGTCTTCGGTTAGATATTTCGATTACAGAATCAAAAACAGAATAACAGATCAGGGTCACCGTCCGTGAGAGGGGAATTCTGAAGCGCACTTCCAATCTCACGTTGCCAGTCTTAATCAGTGAAATGTTTCCTGACCCCCCACCATCAGGTTCCAAATTGAAACAAAAGAGTGTATATCTTGTCTTTATTAACAGGTAGCAGCACAGAGACGGAACTGGTGAAAATGACTAACGACCTTCTAATTGCTGCTGACATAGGACTAGTCTCCATACATGTCTTATTAGATCTTAGTGCTGCATTCGACACTATTGACCATACCATCCTTCTACAGAGACTGGAACATTTAGTTGGTATTAAAGGAATCGCACTAAGCTGGTTTAAGTCATATTTCTCTGATTGAATTTGTTAATATCAACGTCCTCCAAGTACGCTAAAGTCAGCCATGGCGTTCCTCAAGACTCAGTGCTTGGACCAATTCTATTCTACCTATACATGCTTCCTCTAGACAATATTATTAGGAAACATTCAATTAACTTTCACTGCTATGCAGATGACACCCAATTATACTTGTCAATCAAACCAGACAAAACCAGTCAGCTAAACTTCAAGTGTGCATTAAAGATATAAAAACCTGGATGACCTACAATTGTCTGATGTTAAACTCCAACAAAACTGAAGTGATTGTGTTGTGCTCCAAACAACTCCGAACTTCATTATCTAAAGACATGGCTACTCTGGATGGCTTTGCCCTGGCCTCCAGCACTACTGTTAGAAATCTAGGAGTTATTTTTGATCAGGATTTATCCTTCAATGCCCATCTAAAACAAACCTCAAGAACAGCTTTTTTTCATCTTCGTAACATTGCCAAAATTAGGAATATCCTGTCGCAAAACGATGCTGAAAAACTAGTCCATGCATTTGTTACTTCTAGGCTGGACTACTGTAATTCCTTACTATCAGGATGCTCAAATAAATTCCTTAGGACCCTCCAGCTGATCCAGAATGCTGCAGCACGTGTTCTGACAAGAACTAAGAAAAGAGATCATATTTCCCCTGTATTAGCTTATGTACATTGGCTTCCTGTAAAATCCAGGATTGAATTCTCCTGACCTACAAAGCTCTAAATGGTTTAGCACCATCATATCTTGAAGAGCTCTTAGTACCTTACTGTCCCACCAGAGCACTACGCTCCCAGAATTCAGAGATTCTCGTGGTTCCTAGAGTCTCTAAAAGTAGGATGGGAGCCAGAGCCTTCAGCTATCAAGCTCCTCTCCTGTGGAACCAGCTCCCGGTCTGGGTTCAGGGGGCAGACACCATCACCATATTTAAGAATAAACTGAACACACTCCTCTTTGATAAAGCTTATAGTTAGGGAGCGAATAGAGTAGAGTAGAGGGAGGCAGGCCAGAACAGCCCGATCTGGTTGGGGAGAGTTCTAGCCCGACCAGGCACCTCTCTTTAGCCTGCTTCTCTTAGTTATGCTATTATAGTTCTAGACTACGGGGGAAGTTCCTTCCTTCCCGTGACACACTGAGCTGCTCTCTCCTCTCTCTTTCCATTTGTTTCCATTTGTGTGCATCCTTGCCCCAGAAATGCTTGTTACTAACCTAGCTCTGGGGAGTTTACTCCTCGGAGTCCTTATGTTTCTTTTCCCGCCCAGAATATTCCCTTGGATTAGGGCGGCACCATGAACTTGGTTGGAGCTGTCTCTGTGGTTCAAAGCTCTACAATGCCCTGCAGTGTCCGGCGATGCTCTGCAGTGTCCGGCTGCGTCCGGCTGTGTCCTGCCAAGTGTCTGTGTCTTGCTACGCCCGCTCATGCTGTGCTGTGCCATGCTACATCCTGTAACGCTCTTCAGTGCCCTGTTATGACATAAACTACTACGACTACCATTTGTAGTCCCTGTTCCATTATCTTTGTGACTATTATTGCCGCTGTTCCGCACATCCCCAACCGGCACCATCAGACAACACCTACCAAGAGCCTGGGTCTGTCCGAGGTTTCTTCCTAAAAGGGAGTTTTTCCTCGCCACTGTCGCATTAGCCACTGCTAATGCTTTCTCTTGGGGAAATTACTGGAACTGTTGGGTCTTTGTAAATTATAGTGTGGTCTAGACCTACTCTATCTGTAAAGTGTCTCAAACTCTTGTTATGATTTGATACTATAAATAAAATTGAATTGAATTAAATTATATCCATCCCCGAAATCTGCTCGTGTTATGGACAATGGTCGGTCTTTTAAATGGCGTCCTGTTGATTCCACCATCTGATAATATTCTCGTGCATAATGTCCTCTTTGAAAAGGTTGTGCGGGGTGAGGCTGACCGTCTGCATAAAGACTGATAAACTGTATTATAGTTTCCGAAATTAAATGGGTTACGTGCATACGATCCTGTGTATGCTTCATTATCGACAAAAGAGATGACTACAAATTTAGCTAGCTTAATTTAACCTTTTTCACTTCCAGAAATGTTGATTTTTCGATAGATGTTTGAGTGTACGGTACAGTAATCGGGTCCAACTCTGTCTTCACACACTCTTCTGACTGATTATGAATGCCATGATTACTTCCAAAAATTAATCTAGAATATGTCTTTTGTCAAGACCAGAGAGCGTCGGGTCAGAGCTCTGCGACTTGCAGTTGTCTTCTTTTTGATGACCCTTTGTTTTTTGGCTTGGGTTTTATGGTTTTTTATGGCTGGTTACGCCCACATCCTGAGGGCTTTCTTTTTAACGGTTTGCGACTGTACACCATGAGGCCATTTCCTTGCTGTCTGGCTGCTACTGCATTTCGAACATTAAACACCACATCCCCAATAATACCACTGGCTGCTGTTTTCGGATGAGGTTTGGCTAGATTAAAAAAATTTTTTAAAAGAGGGACAGCCATTCTGAATACATTTCTGAATATGCCTCCTAATCCATGCCCATATTGTGTACTGGATCCTATGAAACCCGGTAACTCCCCACCGGCTTGATTCATATAATAGGCCATATATCGCCCATCATCAGCTGTGTATGCTTTATGCATTATTTCAATGTTGTTTCACAGGTCTAAAATGTAGGTTGACAAGGAGTTTTCCGTATGAGAATGGGATGAGCTCGTTCTGATCGTCTCGTAGATCTATTTGAATGTCGATAATAGTTGAGCGTGACAACGATGTGTAATGAGGTGTGTCGTAACTCAGAGTGGGCATACGTCTGCTCTCATCAGAGATATTTATACAGCAGAGTAGTGGAACATGACTATCCCCGACTAACTAATAGTCCACAATGTCGCTATAAATAAATATATTATAAGGGACTGTTCGTAATTTATTTAAGGGGCCACCGGAGGAGTTTTAGGACCTTTAGCCAAAAAAGACATGACCCTCCCCTCGCCAGTAAAAAAATGTCTATGACCTTCCAAAATGATTTGGAAAAAAGGCATGACCCTCCCCCAGCAATTTATCGATACCTTCTGTTGATAAAAAGTTGATAAAAAGATGGAGGTTTGGGTTCAAATCAGACATGACTTCACTTCCTGAAGGTTACCACGTGACGCAGAACGTGACGGAGCTCCGATTGTTCCCTAAAGTTAAAAAACTCTTGGTTTCTTTTTCTATTCTAACGGGACATGAACCCCGGTCTCCTGGGTGAAAGTCCTGTGTTTTTTTTTTTTTATTACATTCATATCTGCATTTATGTCAAAACCTAGAGACTTTCAAACATCAACATGCCATTTATGAAACGTATTTGTGTCAAAATGACATATAAACATCTTTTCGTATTCTATTTTGCCTGGAAGCGCTTCCTATTTTCTAGCATGCACGCGTGTGTGTCACGCAGGCAGTGTGCAAGCTCTAACCTGTTAACATGGAAGCCCAAATAAAAACGGACACGCCATGCAGCTGACACGCTCACGCCATGCAGGCAGTGTGCAAGAGGCCTTATACTTCCTCACCTTACATTCTGGTTTGCTCCCGTCAGAACTACTATGCCGCCACTAGAAACCTAAATATAGGTCAGAATGATGCTGGAACAAACCACTTGGGGGAGTTTTTAAGGGGAGGACAGTCTCAGCTAACGTGTGTGTGTGTGTGTGTGTGTGTGTGTGTGTGTGTGTGTGTGTGTGTGTGTGTGTCAGCATGCTGCCGTACGGCTGCCTGTCCATCGGCGATTGCGTGGGTCTGATCGAGGTGGTGAAGAACAGTTTCCCCATCATGCAGATTCAGTGTAAAGTAGGCCTGAAGGGGGCGCTGCAGTTCAACTCCAACACACTGCACCGCTGGATCAAAGACAAGAACAGAGGAGAGGCGTGCGTAGCTGTCTGTCTGTCCGCTATCTGTCTGTCTGTCTGTCTGTCTGCATTAAAATGTGGTGCACATGTACCAAACATTTATATGGACCATAAACCCTGTTTGGCACCAGATCTACAACCGTAGTCTTCAGTCCAGTGCCTGAATTGGGACAAATAAGGTGCCAGTACCCTGATTCAGCAGTTCCATGACATGATCATTGCATATGTCTTGGATATATTTATTTTCATTTGTATGTCTTGTAGGGGTCAGGTCAAGTTACTTTATTGGCACCCGTGGGTAAACTAGGTTTACAGTCTAAGAGTCAGGACATCCTTAAAACTTTGTAAACCACCACATAACATGAAACACACAAAACATGAAAACATATAAAACAGACAGTAGAACATGGATAAAAAACAGTACATTACCACATTGACTTGTGCAGTTATATGTAGAAATTCTACAGCTAGTACCTGACCAAAGTTCTTGTGCGTTGTGTGCAGTAATTCTACAGTTAGTACATGACCAATGTGCTTGTGCATTGTGTGCAGTAATTCTACAGTTAGTACATGACCAAGGTACTTGTGCGTTGTGTGCAGTAATTCTACAGTTTGTTTAACAGAGTGATTGCCGCTGGGACAAAACAGTTTTTAAATCTTGTAGTTCTACAACCAGGGATTATTAGCCTTTGCCCAGAGCGGAGATACTGGAATTACTTATTCAAAGAGGGTGAAGGCTATCTTCTGAGATGGCCATAGCTATCCGCTGTAGTTGGTTAGCATACAGGGATGTGGGGTGCAGCTGGGACTCACCAGTCAGCTTACTTGACCATCTTACAATTTGATTTAGGCGATTCTTGTGCTTAACTGAGACACACCCAAACCATGACACGAAAGATACGATGGATTCGATAAAGGCATGATAAAATAATGTAATCATGGTCTTGTCTATATGAAAATGGTACAATTTTATCAAGCAGTATAGAGGCTGTTGTCCTTTTTTACAAAACAGCTTCACAATTCTCCTGGGAGTTTAATTTAGAGTCAATAATTGTCCCTAGATATCTATAGGATTCTACTTGATCTACCATTTGACGATTTATAGTTATGGCCTCATGTCCTGGAGTTTTACCAAAATCAATGTACATATCCTTTGATTTGGATATGTACAATTGAAGGTGTGACTCCTCACATCACTGGACAAAGTCTTCAATAATTGGTCCATGGCCTCTGTCATTTTTATGGAGCAGACTCACTATGGCAGAGTGGTCCGCATACTTAATGATATATATATATATATATATATATATATATATATATATATATATATATATATATATATATATATGAGGATGAACAGGAGGGGTGAAAGTACGCACCCCTGTGGTGAGACTGTGGAAGAGCAAAGCTGACCAGACAGAACTCCGTTCACCCTTACTCAGTGTCCTGTTTGTTAAAAAAAACATAACGGTGACCCCAAACAGTCGGCTATTCAATGAACGAACATTCAATTAAATTACATTTTATTTATAGTATCAAATCATAACAGGAGTTATCTCAAGACACATTACAGATAGAGTAGGTCTAGACCACACTCTATAACTTACAAATACCCAACAATTCCAATAATTCCCCCAAGAGGAAGCGGTAGTGGAACAGTGGTGAGGAAAACCTTCCTTTTAGGTAGGAACCTCGGACAGACCCAGGCTGTCGGGGGGCGGGCGTCTGCTGGTGCAGTCGAATCATCACAGTGTCTAAAAATGTGGTGATGAAACATCATCATTTCATTGAGCTTTATAGGTGACTTCATATAGAATTGCTTGGTTTCCCCCCAATAAACCATGATGTAAAGCCTATTTTAGTATGAATATCAGCCCATTACTAATAATGTTATTAGAAGTAAGGGTACTCATGTGGACAGAAATCAGAAGAACCAGATCTCAGTAATGCTGAGTCTGACACAGCTTTAGTTAGAGTCTGTGTCTAGACAGAAGGTCACATGTCTGTCTGTCTGTCTGTCTGTCTGACTTCCTGTCTGTCTCACTGCCTGTCTCTCAGGTATGACCGGGCCATCGACCTGTTCACCAGGTCGTGTGCAGGTTACTGCATAGCAACGTTCATCCTGGGAATAGGAGACCGACACAACTCCAACATCATGGTGAAGGAGAACGGACAGGTGAGCCCCACATCCTCAAACTGCTCAGTCCAAACCCTCCAACTGTTTAGTCCAAACTGTTAGATCCTTAAACAACCCAAAACACGTGTAAACGTTGATCGCTTTTCATACTGCGCAGGCATCAACACTTCAGGCTTAAGCAGCAGTCAATATACGTTACTGCAGTATTTATATTTTACAGACACTCTTGGTTGCTGTTGTTAATAATTTCTCCCACATTTCGGATCACATTCATGTTGGAACATGTTCTATTGTGTAGTTTTTGGGTTATAGTTTTGAAAACCTTTTTGGTGATTAAAGCGGTAGATTAGTAGTGATGCTATACTCCGTAACTGTCGGTCTTTGGCAAGAGATGTTCACAAGTCTCTGACCTAGAAAGTCAAGTCTCAAGTCTCTGAGCTAGAGTCCAAGTCAAGTCTCAAGTCTCTGAGCTAGAGTCCAAGTCAAGTCTCTGACTTAAAGAGTCCAAATCAAGTCTCAGGTCTCTGAGCTAGCTAAACATATTCTCTAGTCAGATTTTCTTTAGTTTGGGCCTTGTCTGATGTTTTTAAGCCAAAGCTTTTGAAGAATGGTGCGGTCGACATGTTTGTTGTCCTCTCTCGGAGCAGATACGTTACGTGTTATGTAGGTAGGTTAGTGGTTACGCAGGGAAGGGAATAACATTCTGCTCCTCAGGCATTTCCTAAAAATAAAGATTGCTCATGAGTTCCACATTTGAAGTCTCAAGTCACTGTATGCGACTCGAGTCAGACTCCTAAGAGTCCCCATCTCTGTCTTCGGCTGCAATGATGGACGGGAAGCTTGAAGTGTTGACTACGCAGTATGATCGTGTTGACACGTGTATCAGGTGCGATCTAGCACCTACAGTTGTGTTCAAAATAATAGCAGTGTGTTTAAAAAGTGAATAATGCTCAAAATCCTTAGAATAGCTTTTAATTCCATAATATCAATGCATTGGGAACACTGCACATTCAATTCCAAATCAAACATGACCAAAATGTATCAAGTTTGTTATACCTTTACAGAAAGTGAAGAAAAAGGAATAATGTCTCAAGGGTTTGCTTTACTTTGAATCACTGCACTAATATTTAGTTGCATAACCATTATTTCTGAGAATAATTTTAATAATTCAAAAATGATGCATTAACCATTTGTAAATTAAGTCATTTTACCATTATTAACTAGGTACTCAGGAATGTATAGGGTCAGTTAAAACTAGGAAGTTAATGATTAACAGACTATCTACACCTACATTTGTTCATGCCTTAAATAAAATGTTATGATTTAGAAATAGGCCTGAACTAATAGCAGGGGTGTTAATACATCTGTTACAAATACTTACCAATAATATAATCCATGACTAATTCAGGAGTTACTGCTGGTTAGTTAAGTATATTGTGTGAGCGCATCTTAAGTGAGCACTTTCTATGCTTTACAAAGCATTTATAAATGAGGTGCAAAGGCTAACAGAACCTGGACACACACGTGTTGTTCTATTTGGACATGCCTTCAGAAATATGCCTATGGATAGTTATTGTGTTAATGCATCTTTAACAAGCACTTACCAACACATCAATTCATGATTAACTCATGAGTTACTACTGATTAGTTGACTACATGGCATGAGCCCATCTAAAGTGAGGACTTGCTATGCTTTACAAAGCATTTATAAATGAGTTGCAAAGGCTAGCAGATACAACAGAAACACAAGTAAAAACAGTATTTGTAACCCTTATTACGATATAGTCAGAATGTACATTTATGAAATAGCTCATAGTAGTGTTACGTAGCTAATATCAGTGTGAATTTGGACCAGAACCAGAAGAAAACTAAATTGTTAAGAGCCAGATAATTGACAGTCAATAAAGAGACTAGGAAACCAGGATAAAGTTTGAGAAGTGTATTAATATACACAGAAACATGGCATACACATATACAGATAAAACACAGGTATGAAAAATAGTCTAAGCTCAGAGTCTCGAACCTGTAGCTCGCCACCCAGCCAACTCAACTGGGAATCTCTAAAACCCTGGAAGTCTCTGGGATCTGAAGAGTCGATGTGATTCAATATCCCTTCTCTGGACCGGACCTCCCCTGCGTAGCGTTTCTGAAATCTCCACCTCCTCCATCTGTAGATAAGGCCAAATCATTTATATATATTTTATTTGTATATATAAAATCAATTGCTTAGGCTACAATGAGGTAATATTTCAGTTAACCCATATTGAAATATCTAAATCTCTATTCATGTTATGTTGGAGGGAATAATTGTACCCAATTGCCAGAGAGCAGGCAGGCAGGCAGGAGAAAGTTGGAGTTGAGGATTTATTAGACCAAAACACAAAAATGAACCAAGGGAGTCCTGAGAACTGCAGCAGGCAAAAAACAAATTCCAGAATGTAGAAAAAGGAATCCAAAAACAAAGGAAAATGCAAAAATAGGAAAATATAAGAAGCACAGAAACTGACTAGCTGACACGGAGAAATACAACAGGAACCAACACTAACACACACAATGACCTGACACAGGACAAGGGGAACACAAAGACTAAATACAGAGGGTAACGAGGTAACAAGAGGCAGGTTAGACCCAAAAAACAAAATAAATCAACCCCGGGTGGGTGAGGGACGGCACAAGAGTCACACGGGGCAAGGGAAATTGAGGACAGTGGGTCCTAGGGAACTGCGGCCAGCTAGTCCTGGGGTCCAGGGCTGCGGACAGCATTGAAGGCGGAACCCCTTGGGCGGCCGAACAGGCCATCGAGGACCATCAGGAGGTCGAGCAGGACAGCGAAGATCCTCAGGCGGCCAAACAGGTGGGCGAAGGTAGAGCCCCTCAGGCGGCCAAGCAGGACGTCAAGCACTCTGAGGCGGCTGGCGACGAAGGCGAAGCCTTTCAGGCGGCTGAACAGGTGGGCGAAGGCGAGACCCCTCAGGCGGCATGCAGTCGAGGGCGGGGCCCCTCTGGAGGGCGGCGGCGAAGGCAGAATCCTTCTGGAGGCCGGCAGCGAAGACGATATCCCTCTGGAGGCCGTCTGTGAAGGCGAAACCCCTCTGGAGGCCATCTGCGAAGTACGGAGAACCCCCGGAGTACGCTGCCACGCACGTCGACGACATAGTCTCCGCGTTCGACCTGTTTGTCACGTGGCGAATAGAAGATATCGTGGTGACCGCCACGAACCTCGAGGGCCTAAGGAAATGCGGCAACGACTGGAAAACGATGGACGCCACGGACCTGCGCGGCTACCTCGGGCTGCTGATCCTCGCCGGCGTGTACACGTCCCGAAACGAGGCCCTGGAGAGCCTGTGGCATGAGGAGAGCTTTTCCACGCCACGATGCCACTCAAACGGTTCCACGCGTTCTCGAGACGTTCTGCGATTTGACGACCGCGAGACGAGAGCCGCCAAATGAGCCTCGGACAAACTGGCGACTGTACGAAACGTGTGGGACGCCTGAGTGCGGCGGCTGCCTCGCCTCTACAACCCGGGCCCCGACGTGACCGCGGACGAGCAGCTGGTTCCCTTTCGAGGTGTGTGTGTGTGTGTGTTTTTAAACGTTTTCATCTCTGCTTTTCCCATTCTCATTCTTCTCTGTCGACACGACAAAGGTCGATGCTCCTTCCGCCAGTACATGCCCAGCAAGCCCGCCAGGTATGGACTCAAGGCGTGGGTAGCCTGCGATGCCAGGTCCAGCTACACGTGGAACATGCAGATGTACACGGGCAAGTCCGAGAGCGGCGTGCCCGAGAGGAATCAGGGCGCCCGCGTGGTGCTGGACCTGACGAGGGGCTGACGGGCCCCCGCAACGTGACGTGCGACAACTTTTTCACCTCCTACGATCTGGCCCAGCGGCTCCTCGACGAGAGGTGCCTCACCGTGGTGGGCACGATGCGCAAAAACAAGCCCGAGCTGCCAGCCGCGTTGCTCGACACCAAGGGCCGCGCGGTCTTCTCGTCCTGGTTCGCCTTCACGCCCACCGCCACCCTGGTGTCCTACGTGCCCAAGAGGCACAGGAACGTGCTGCTGCTGAGCACGCTGCACACGGGGGACGTGTGAGTTGGCGCCGGCAGGCATGCCAAACCCGACATCATCCTGCACTACAACAGCACCAGGGCCGGCGTGGACAACCTGGACAAGCTTGTCGGCACGTACAGCTGCTGCAGGAAGACGGCGCACTGGCCCCTCACCGTGTTCCACAACATCCTCGGCGTGTCCGCCTACAGCGCCTTTGTGCTCTGGCGAGAGCTCAGGCCCAAGTGGCTGCGCGGCAAGCTCAACAGGCGCAGGGCGTTCCTCGAGCAGCTGGGCAGGGTGCTCGTGACGCCGCTCATCGAGAGACGCTTGTGTCTCCCTCGCACGCCAGCATCCACCGCGCTCGTCAAAGCCGTGGCGGGTGCTGGCGTCGGGCGAGCCCGAGAGGCCTGAGAAGACAACGACGACGAAGACGAGGACGCGGAACTGAGCGCGCCCAGAGTGCCCAGCTAGCGAAAGAGGTGTCAGCTCTGTCCACAGAAAAGGGACCGCAAGACACACACCGTGTGCGGTGGCTATGAGAGATACATCAGTGGGAGCTGCACACGGCGCAACTGCGCGGACTGAGTGAGACAGTAGCCTCTTGGCTCGTGCGGTGGTGGTTTGCGCTTTGACTTTACGCTGCAAAAAACAGCACCGTCGACTTTCAACTGCAACAAGGGTCCCGGGGACCCGTAGGACGAGGCCACCACGAGGGCAGTAGCGAGACAAAAATGCAATTGAACAGGCGAGGGTCCCAGGGGCCCGAGGAACGAGGCCGCCACGAGGCCAGTAGAATGTACATAGAATCAAATAAGGGTCAAAGGTCCCTGGGACCCGAGGCTGCCACAAGGGCAGTAGCAAGACGAAAATGAAAAAATCTAAATAAGCGAGGGTCCCCGGGACCCGAAGGATGAGGCGAGCGTGTGACATGGAATAACATAAGCGAGGGTCCCCGGAACCTGAAGGATGAGGCCGCCACGAGGCTGGTAGAAAATGCATAGAATCAAAATAAGCCAGGGTCCCCGGGACCCGAAGGACGAGGCGAGCGTGTGACATGGAATAACATAAGCGAGGGTCCCCGGAACCTGAAGGACGAGGCCACCACGAGGCTGTTAGAAAATGCATAGAATCAAAATAAGCCAGGGTCCCCTGGACCCGAAGGACGAGGCAGGTGTGTGACATGGAATAACATAAGCGAGGGTCCCGGGGACCCAAAGGACGAGGCCGCGAGGCTAGTAGAAAGTCCCCGTGACACGAAGGACAACACAAGGGTTAAAAAAGACACCAACCGTTAGAAAGGCATATTGTCAAACAGTTCAAACACAGTAGATCACCCAGGGAAGGAAAAACATTGTTGCACTGTTCTTTATTACATATTGTGATTTTGACTATGGGTGGATGCTTACAACAATCAGTCATTTGATCCAGTAGAACAAGTTATAGAATTTGGTCATGTATGTAAGCACGTAAGAACAGCTCAATAGCTTCCTCTGGAGAGGTTGGTGGATGGCAAGGCAACAAATGTCAAACACAGTATTATCACAGGGATATGGTCCTCTCTGAAGGCATTCCTCCCTGCAAGCCTGTATCTTTTGTTGGGATACCTCTTTAAGGTACTCCCTAGCACCAAAGAGTTGAGGTAGGATGTACATCATCACTGGACATCCACCTGGAGACACAGCATTTCTGCTTGGGCGAATTATGTGAGTGTTCCAAAGGTGAACAACGTCCTGCAGTTCTCTCTAAATATAGTGAAAACAGTGAAAATGCCTCTGCAAAGTAGCCTACTTTTACCTTTGTTCAGTAGCTAAATCTTGCAGTTTAAACTTACTTGTTTGGTAGTAGTGTGGTAATAGGCTATTTTAACTTAAGTAAATTGTCTGAATACCTTTTCCACCACTATCTGTCTCTGATTGTTATGCA
This sequence comes from Sander vitreus, assembly GCF_031162955.1. Classification (NCBI taxonomy): domain Eukaryota; kingdom Metazoa; phylum Chordata; class Actinopteri; order Perciformes; family Percidae; genus Sander; species Sander vitreus. The sequence goes on along the minus strand of NC_135869.1, from coordinate 1,205,141 downwards.
ACAATGTGCCATGGGCGCCGGCACAAGTGCATTTGTTATTTAACCATGGGTGCAGGATGAAAACTGTATTGGTCTGAAAATAGCAAAGACATTTGCATCCTGCTTTGCGTCGGGTGTAAGATAGGGGCCTATAGTAAGAAAAAGGAACCATCTTGCAGATTAGGCTATTTTTCTCTTCTAGCACAAGAACAACAAATTGCAAATATTTAAATTAAAACAATTAACCTTAGGCCTACCTGCCAATGCCAGATAGCCTAGTTTTCCCATTTTTGTCAGAAATTGCTACAAAATCAGTAAATTCTCAGTCTGCAAAATAAATCCCTTTTTGGTAAGGTATTACACATAGCCTATCAATTGAGCTAGTAGGGCACTATATATAGCCCAAGACAACATAGAATGACATATAACAACTTAAATTGTAGGCTACATCATGTAGACCTAAAGCTACACATCTTACCTCTATTATTTCAAGACGTGAATTGTATCAGACTTTTATCTAGGAAGTCCCCAGAGAAGTTGTCAGAATCTTTTAAATCTTGAAATAAGTTCATCCAGAACTGTGCGTGTTGCTTCCTTAAAAATCCCCACCACTGCTCTATCCGTTGGTTATTGAGCCATACAGATAGCATTTCTTCGAAAAAGTTCCTGTATGATCATGTCTCATGATCCATTGATGCAGATCCCATATGGTTTGAGTTTATCATATGAATCTACATGCCATAAAAAGTTTGGGCCTGGATTTTGATACAAACGTCGCCGAAGGCGATTCCGGCGCCATAGTTGCACTCCGGGGGGATCCAGTATTTTCAGACATTGCCTGGTTGTCTTTTGAGTCACCACATAGCCAGCCTGGACGCATTTCAGATGCATCATCTTATAACCGTGAAGCATGCCATATCTGTTCAACTGATCCTGCAGAAACACTACAATATCCAACAGTTTAGAATGGGCTTTCCACCGGAACAGCTGCAAAGTCCTGAGGTGCCTGCGCAAAGTCAACAAACTGATCATAATCCCATCTATAGTACTTAAAGACAATAGCATCTCCCAATGTCTCAAACCCAAACCAAAATAAGAACGGATTAAATTTAACAGGTGAGATTTAGGCCTATTTGCTTCCATGGCATCAGCTAGCCTGAAAGCTCCTTGGTTACGTCAAATACGCTGGTGCCCCCACCAGAACGCTTTCTCACTTGTTTTCCATCATGGATCCACCCCAACTAAATTTTTCTTGAAGTCTTCAAAGCATTTTTAGATGGCTCAGCTTTTGCTTTTCTTGCGGTCCAAGGTTCCTGCTCAGAATCCTCACTATGGCTCGCTGTTGATGTCCTCATTCTCTTTCGCAGTTTTTCAAGAAGGGACATCTTTAAGCTGTTGTCTTCTCTCGTTTTTGTTTGTCCAGGCAGTATCGCCTCGTAGCAATCCTGTCCCCATACACTGGTATATAGCGTGCAAGGTAGGCGTCCTCTATTTTTCTGATAAGTGATGCGTCGATCTGAAAAAATCTGAAAACATCTGAAGACATATTAAAAAATTAGCAGAGCTAGCTTTAAATGAACTGCCAGTTTGTACAGGAGTATTTATACTTTTATATACAGTGTTTTCCAAAAGTATATTTTAACATTGAAATTTCACAACTTACACCAAGAGACATTTAGCCACCGTAGGCAACGATATGAATTTTTTTCCAACAAATAAATATATAGTGATATTTTCTTACCCAAATTAAATCCTATTTGGTAACACTTTCACCCTGTATAGTGCATTATGTTATGCTATTCACGGATGCTGTTGACTAGGTATTAACTACAGGGTATTATTACTACTACTACTACTACTATTAGAAGCCCCGTCAGTCAACTTCTAATAACTAGTCAAGAGCATCCACAAGACACTTGACCTCATAATTCCTTAGCAGTCACAGTCACATCTATAATACTTTGACTGTTGATAAAGTGAGTCAGAAAGCATTGTGTGTGTTTATGAGTTCAGTCATAAACCATTAAATGTATTAGAATTCACTATGAATGTGCTCATAATACATATACACATATATGTGGTCTTCATAGAAAGTTTAATCAAATAGGAAAAAGAGAAACAAAAGGTAAAAAGTTGCAAACTAAGCAGTCCCGCTGTAATTAGTGCATCATTGTGTCAGTAGTTGGAAACAAGCCTTTGTACACCTGCATGAGAATTTCCTACAGTTTTCCTACAGCAGACCTGCCAACCTTGAAGAAATGTTATGAGTACAAACCCCCCCCCGCGTGCGTGCGCACCCGACAGCCCGCCGCCATATTTGTTAGTCTAGCCAATTCTAGTCTAGCAGAGAGAGCTAATAAATAGGCCTAAATACTTATGTGTTAAATATGAGAGTAAGACCAGGTTAACACATAGCCTTCTTCTGATTACTGAAGTAGTCTAAGTAATGATTTACTCATAAAGCAACTTTAAATAGGCCTAAAGCAACTACTAAAAAAGCACGAGATTGATGCCTGGCAGAGACACGATTATAGGCTAATAAATAACATGAGTCAGATATTTTCAGATAGGCTTTTCAAAGGTTGACATGGGTGACATTGCATTATGTCAGTTGCCATCACATTGGCCTAGCAAATAGCCCTACTGTATGCTATGCATCATTAGGGGCTTCCCGACAGGAAGGGTTTTTGCAGTTCTTAGAACTAAACGTTCCTAGAACACTTTTTTCGTCGTGTTCCGACAGGAAAAATTTGGGGATTTTTAAGTTCTTCTGCCCTCAGTAGCGTACTTTTTTAGCTCCTACTTCAGAGCAGGGTCTTTTCCCTTTTCCCTTTTCCTAGGTGTACTTGATTGGTCGAACTTATAAATCACGCCCACTGCCAACTCAGACAGAGCAACAACGGGACATTTGTAACAATTTTCACCATCTTATTCATCATTAAATTCACTTCTGACAACGTGTTAGGCGAGAAATTAACTGTTTATATTTCGAATATAGGCAGTCTTGCGCAAATTGATGCCAAATTGACAATTTGCTTCAAAGTTTTCGGAGTTCAGACAGCCAGCAAGCGCCTGCCCCGGCTTCTAGCTCTAGCAGTCATGCTCAGACACCTCGCGGTATGCTGGAGGTCTCTCAGACCGCTCTCGTAAATAAGAGGCTTTTATTTCGCCGTTGAGGGTTTGTTTGTTTAAATATCACAACACATGTCCATCATAAGATTAACGGGAACCTGTGGTTAACTGTCTTTTCGGAGTTAAACTCCACAAGCGTGTCCTGTGGCTCACCGACAAAGACCGTTGCAGTGCTTGCGTCACTCCCTTACCCCTCCTACCAGTCCCATATGGCCACTTGGCCAGTGGGAATGCAAACGGAAAAAAAGATTTTGGGGGAAGAGTAGTTCTTAGAACTGCTTAGAAGTGTACTTTTCCTCTAAAAAGTACAAGTACTATCCAGTCGGAAAGCACCTATTAACTGAGCTCGTAACAGCTGGACTCCCAGTTATGATGTCAATGTCATTATTTATGTTCATAAATTCAAGTAGGCTAAAAAATAGCCTAACTGTTACCTTTATCTTACGTTAATCAGCATCTGGCCTGTCTAAAACCTTCTAGTTTTCTAGCCATTCCACCACTTTTCTAACTTCCCCCAACTAATGGGAAGGATGGCAGGTGTGACAGGCTAGCCTATTGACACTATGAAAGTTTTTTTCTTATCATCCTTTTATTTTTAATATCATTATGTTTCGGGGGGGGGGGGGGGGGGTGTATTTACAAGAGTGTATCGCTGCAGCCTGGAGTCCTCCTGTCTCATACTACTCCTGTCTCATGCCTGGGCATGTCAAACACTAAACTCAGATGTTCAGAATAGCCTACAAAATCGTGAATTATTTTCTAAATGAAGTCACGGTTAAGTTAGCGGGCATGGGAGGCATGAGACGGGAGGTCTCCAGGCTGCAGCCATACCCAACTCAGTATTTGCGCGTGGGACTGTGTTCGTTACCTGTTGTCCCTTCGTGACTGATATCGATGTCTGTTTTGCACACGGTGCAGAACGCGTGATGAGGTAGCCTGAACATGTGGATTCAAGGCCATCTCTCCCGATAGCTGTCAAGTTTCCGTAGTTGGTTTCCGAACCTTTTTTTGAGGCGGTTCAGCCATGGCATACAAGCCTACAGTTATCCAGCCAGCCTAGCTTGCTTGAGGCACTGAATTGAATTAAATGTGCAAAGCATTTGGCTAGGAGGGGCAGGTGGGCGGAGGGTTATAATGCAGCGCTCTGATTGGCCGAAAGCTTTTCACTCCACTTACACGCTGTGGCTCAGCGGCAGAATCAACATCATATAGATTGCATAGAAACTGAAACTGGCGAAATGAAAGATGCAACAAAATGCGTACCTAGAGAGCAGCGAATTGTACAAGCGTACTTAAGGGTCAAAATGCGTCCCGAGTACGAAAAATGTGTACATGTTGGCAGGTCTGTTTATAGCTGCAAATCTTTTCTCCACATTCACAAACTTTAATAACGTTATATCTTGCAGACTATAAAGGCTAATAGGCCTTACAAAACCACAGACTTTTTAGTCCACAGATTGCACGGTGCAGGATATCTTCAAATTCAACACGAGCAGAACCTAATTACAGCCCAATTTCTAACTTCCTAGTGCTAACGTTATCCAATGAATGGGGCTGCTCATTAGTTCAATTTGTTCTAAAAACTTCTAATGACTAATACCTTAGCTAACATAATAATTCCTAGGGAGGTATAGTCTACGTTATTGCAATGAAAGTGGAATTACCTTGTCTTGTTGCATCTGGTACGGAAAAGGTACGGAGAAAATCCCACAGACCATCATGTTGGTGTGTCGTGTGCGCCGCCATTCCGTTTCCCCTTTGAAGTGACCGAACAGTTAAGAGAGGCATAACATTAACAGGTTAAGCTGACGTTACGTCAAACATTCTCTCTTGTAGATGGGCTACTTACTAGGCTATATGCTAACGTCAACATTGACTCAATCATGCCTGTTAGCTAAAGTTAGGCATCTCCGTTGCCCACGGAGCCGACACCATGTCGACCAAAGGGAACAAAAAGCACATTAACAGGTTAAGCTGACGTTACAGCCAACATTCTCCCTTGTTAGCTAGGCTACTTACAGGCTGTATGCTAACGTCAACGTTGACTCAATCATCCCTGTTAGCTAAAGTTAGGCATCTCCGCCCACGGACCACTTAGACCAAAGGTAACAAAAAGCACAATCATAAAACCGTTATCTACAAACCTTAAATCTACAAGCAAAGACATGTCCATTAACTAATACTACAAAGTTACATCAGAAGTATCACGCTAACTTAACCCAGGTGAATTTAATGTTACCTCTCAGTGATACAGTTGATCACTGCCGTGGCCTACTGACAACTAGATATGCCACCTTCCAGGTGTTTAAAATGATCTCATAATAGAGCTCAACAGTCCCGCCCCTCCTCTGAGAGACCTTGGGTTCCGGAAGTAAATTTCCCATTCATTTCTCCCATTGACGTCTGGAAAAATCTGTATATAAAGAGTTTTAAACCATGCCTTAGGCTAACCAGGTGGTACGTGACTCATAAGCATACAACGTATCATTTCGAGTAAAAAAACAAACAGAAAATCCAAAAAAAGTCAAAGGTACAAGACTGTGTACATATCGTCATGTCAGAGCGAAGGAACTACTCATCCCATAAACCACCGCGCACCACTGAACAAAGGAAGCTAACGTTAGTTTAGCTAACAGCTAATTCGGCTAACCGCTAGCTGAGACAGCATGTAATAACTTTAAAAGACCCTCAAAATAAAACCTGAAAATAACCGTTAACATATATAACGGCTGTTACGTCAGCTGTAGACGGCTTTACCCAGTGTTAAGTTTGAGTTAACGTTATTTTAGACTGAATCAAGCTGTCAGCTAGCGGATTGCCGAATTAGCTGTTAGCTAAACTAACGTTAGCTTCCCGGCAGAGGCTAATGTCAGAAGCGTGGAACAGATCGTGAATCGTGCAGTGTTGTAAATCCTCGTGACGGATCGTGCAGGCAGCACAGATCAGGTACTGACACCCCCCCCTCCTCACCAGCATGAGTTCCACCAATCAGAGGATTGTTCAGGATTGTGGGTAATGAAGTACTTATTCAAGACATCGCGAATAAAAGACATCTCAAAACAAGGGTAGTGCCCCATGATTTGTGGTGTCTATATGAGTTATATGGTTTTAAGTCTACCATCGACGGTTACGATTTTATGGCTTATACTCCAATTTGTCAATGGAGAAATTGCATTGTATTTTTACTTCCGGATCCTACTGTGGGCGGGACTGTTGAGCTCTATTACGAGATATTTTCTCGTAATTACGAAAAACGGCTTTTCATAGTTTTATTTTGTTTGTGTCGACTTTGAAAGAAGTGTGTTTTAAGATGCTAAATTATTTACATGGAGTCTGGTGGGTTTAGCGAACGCAATTCCGCGGATGTTATGTTTAAAAAAAGGATCTTGCTCTTTAACAGAAAGATCGACCTCCTTAGAAATCCTTTCCATAATGTTGTCAGACACTTAGAATATTAATCTGAGTCTGTCAGCAGCAAACGAGCACTTGTGACAGTGAAGGTAAACACAAGCTGGACAATTGTCCTATTAACTTACATTGTAGCTCGTTTCTCTGCTTAATACTGGACCAATGTCGCAGATTGTTGTTCCCATCAGTCACTTAAGACACTAAAACATGTAGAACATAGGGCCTAGGTTGAAAAGAAAACGGAAGTTACCCTTTAATTGAGAGCAAAAGAAAATCCAAATTACAGATGAGGAGTGTGCACAAGTCTAAATATGTGATTTAATAATCAAACAGAAATCAATTGACGTTTTAGAGGCACGACAGTTTCACTGAACATTTATTCTGCCTAAAAAAAAAAAACTACCAAGATGTTTCACATCGATACAAAATACTGATAATCTGACAGAAAAGACTGACACACACATTCACACTGTAACCGGTTCATTTCCCATCATGCCTCACTGAGGGTCTCCAGAAACCTGAATCCTTCTCAAGACAAAAAAGTTCAAAACTTTTCTAACACAACATACAAATAAATAAATATTATATTCTATGTTAAGATTATTGCAGAAAACCAGTCTTCTCTGAAGCAGGAAAGTTTATTTTTAAAACGCTTTGAGCAGTTGCGACTTGTGACACACAGCTGGGATGACTCTGTCGTCTCCAGATGTGGCCAGCTGTCTCTCGCAGATTATGTAAATCAACAAATATGAAGGCGTGGATGATGTCAGAGCGACGGCGTAGCTGCCTATGAACTGCTTCCTGTCCCGTTCAGAAAGAAAAGTGCATTAACGGGTCATTTAGTTTAGTTTTTTTTCAACCTGTACCCTATTTTTCCATGTTTTTGTGTGTAAGTGACTGATGGGAACAACAATCTTTGAAACTGGTCCAGTATTATGAAACCCTATAGGGCAAATGTTTCCGCTGACAGACTCAGATTAATATTCTAAGTGTCTGACAACATTATGGAAAGGATCCCTAGATAGATAGACCTTTTAAAAGCTCTTTAAGACCTTTCTGTTTAACTAGAAACTGCTCTGAGGTCGCTAGCGCCAAACCCACCAGACTCCATTTAAAAAAACAATACTTTTAGTGTGTATTGAGCCAACATATTTTGTAAAATCAGTAAACTATGTGTTTATTTCAACCACAATTAGAGTTGTGACGGATGGAAAAGTGGAAAGACGACCCAAAAACGGCTTTTCATAGTTTTATTTTGTTTCTGTCGACTTTGAATGAAATGTGTTTTACGATGCTAAAATGACCGTTTATTTACGAGTCTGGTGGGTTTAGCGAACGCAATTTCGCAGATGTTTTTAGGTTTAAAAAAAGGATCTTACTCGTTAACAGAAAGGTCGACCTCCTTAGAAATCCTTTCCAAAATGTTTCCAAGCACTTTAGTGAAGGTAAATACAAGCTGCACAACTGTCCTATTAACTTACATTACAGCTTGTTTCTTGCTTAATACTCGACCAATGTCACAGATTGTTGTTCCCATCAGTCACTTGTCAAAAACATGGGAAAATAGGGTCTAGGTTGAAAAAAATGGAAGTTACCCTTTAAAGACTGTCAGCAGAAGTCAGCAGGAATGTAAATAGAATAAGCATTTATGCTGAGCAGTGTGTCTTTGCGTGGACTTCCCCGCCGCTCTCTCCCTCTACTTAAACGGACCAATCAGGCGTTGGCCACGAAGCACATGTCCCTCTTGATGTGTATCTGCAGGCTGCCGGCGCTGGTGAAGGTCCTGGAGCAGCGGACGCAGCGGTACGGCTTCTCTCCCGAGTGCGTGCGCTTGTGTTTCTTCATGGTGTCGCCGTCGCTGAACGTGCGGCAGCAATACGGGCAGCTGTACGGCCGCTCCCCTGTGTGAATGCGCAGGTGGCGCCGCAGGTTCCCCCTCTGGCTGAAGCTCTTGGAGCAGAAGGTGCAGCGGTGCGGCCGCTCGCCCGTGTGCGTGCGCAGGTGGCGCCGCAGGTCGGCCGACTGCGCGAAGGACTTGCAGCACCAGTCGCAGGCGTACGCCTTCCTCTTCTGCTCCAGGTGGAGGCGGAGGCTGCCGGCCTGGCCGAACGCCTCGCCGCAGCGCGGGCAGCGGTGCACAAGTTCAGGGACGTAACCGGCCACCGGCGCGGCGTCGTCGTCCGCCGTCGGCACTATCTCCTGAGAGGGCTTCCTGTTTCGGCAAGGTTCATGTCGATCTGCGTGCACCACCACCACCGTCCTGTTTCGGACGCTCGGCTGTGTCTGCGTGGCGCCAGGCGCTGTCAGAGAGTCCGTGCCGTCGCGTTTGCTCACTTTGTATTCCTCGGGTTCGCTCTTGATTAGAGCGGCGGGAGCTGGCGCTGGCACCCGGGGCTCCTCGCTGAGCGCGGGAACTTTAATGTGGATTTTAGGCGCCGAGGTGCAGGGAGGATTCAGCGAGGAGTGAGAAGGGAGAGGCGACACGTTCCCAAACGTCTCGGCCGGAGCGTCCGGCTTCGGAGCGGGCTCCCAGGCCTCGGCGGGCTTCTCGTCCCCCGGCAGGAGCAGCGGCGCCGGGGAGACGTCCCTGTCCCTGTGGGTCACCAGCAGCTGTAGAGAAACGGGCGGCTGGGCTGCGTTGGCTGCTGGGTGTCTGGGCTGGTTCAGGGTGGAGTCCGGCTCCTCGGGGCGGGGCCTCGGCTCCGGGTCGCAGGGCTGCAGCTCCGGAGACGCCAAGCCGAGACTGGACCGGGTCGACCCTGGAACAACAGAGGAAAACACGAGTCAACACGGTAACATTCATTTCTCTTCCCGTCGACCACGCAACGTTTTGTTTTTCTGGGTCAAAATTTAAAATTCAAACTTATTTTTATCGTTTTGGTCGACTTTTGACACTTTGTCTCCTTTTCCGATGTTTTTCTCACCTTTTCCGATGTTTTTGTCGATTGAATTTCTGACATAAAAACTTTTTGAAAATGGGTCAAATTTGACCCCGAGGACAACAGGAGGGTTAAAGCCTTTTCATAGCAGTCTGATAGAGGTGTGTAGAAGTCTGTATGGTTATACCGTATCATCCTGGTGTCGTTTTCAGGCGATGCCCATGCATAATGCTGATACAGTGAGGTGCTGGGTGGCTGAGCATTCACTCACAATGAAATCAGCAAAAACACAGGTCTTTCCATTTTATGCAGCAAAAAGTTGAGAGCAAGCAACCCTGTGGCACAGTCACGTGCGCGTGGATCACACTTCTAGGTGTGTTTTGAGAGTCCCGTGAAGTCCCGCACGTGAAGCTGCGGTCACTGTTGAATGAAAATTAATTATGGAAAGGTTCCCTACAGCGATAGACCTTTTTGTTAAAGAGTAAGATCCTTTTAGTTTAACATGAAACAGCCCCAAATTCACCATCACCAAACTACACCAGACTCCATGTAAATAATCAGTACTTTTGTCATCGTAAAACACACTTCATTCAAAGTGGACAGAAACTAAAAACTATCAGAAGCCGTCATCTTTCCACTGTTGCAACAATCACCACTCTGGTTTGGTTGAAATAAACCCTTAATTCACCCATTTACATGTGGAGATATGCTGGCTCTATACACGCTAAAAGTACTGATTATTTACATGGAGTCTGGGGGGTTTTGGTGCTGGTAATTTCGGGAGTTTGTGGAACAGCTGACCGTTTCCTCAGTCCCTCAGTCTCTTTCTCGAAGCTGCCTTCATGTGCAGTCAGTGTTGAATGTGCATGAATTAGGCCTACTGGTAAAACATTTATAAAATATATTTCAGAAAAGCTTATTTTTGTGTCCATTTCATACAGTAGTTAGTGCTGACCAGCCGTGAATAATAACGTGATTGTGAATAACGGAATTCCTGTTTAATGCAAACACGAATGTCAACTGTCAGCTAATGGTTTAATAAAGTTTAATAAAGTAAGTTTTAAGCCAGCAGCCCCTTTTTAGTTTCACGTTTAACATAAACCACATACACGTGTTATTTAAAATGATAATGTTACAATAAATTCCAAAGGTTAAAGGCAGCTAAAGCTCGAAAGGAAAAGCGGAAGTAAAACACAAACTGCTAATAAAACTCACATTTGTCAGAACATTACAACCGAGTGTTTAAAGCTGCCGAATTTAAAACCAGCTCCTTATCTACACGTGCATACGTTAAAGTCCGTGTTTTAGCCGGGGATTTAACGTTAATTCGCTTTAAAAAGATTAAACTGACATATTTCCCAGCGCAATTTGGAACGTTATTCGCCACCGAGCTAGCAGACTTAGCTTGGCCCTTACTCAGCCACTCCGTCTCGGCCTCCAGCAGCAGGATGTCCCGCAGCTGGCTCCGTAGGCTCTCGTTCTCCCGCTTGGTCCTCGCGGTCTCCTCCCGGTACTCGGTCACCGTGTCCTCCACCACGCCCAGGATCTCCTTCACCACCACCGTCAGCCGCTCCGTCAGGTAGGCGTTCAGTAGCTCCAGTTTGGTCATTTTGGAACCATAAACAACGGCAGCTGCGTCCACACCGGAAACAGAACAGGACAACAAACATAACGGGTTTCTTTCAGAATAAAGGTCTAAATTTACAAAAAACAATTTAACTACAGCTGCTGATCAATTCATCCATTGTTCGATAGATAGAAAAAAAAATCATCTGCAACTCTTTAGATAATAAATTAATAATTTAAGCAATTTTTTTTGTTTATTTGATAGGGACCATGCATATTTATGAACATTGTTGTATAAAAAACACCATGTAAATATGCCAGAATTAGTGAAAATAACTACTTTTCATCTGCAATCCTTAGGTACACTTTTAGAACAAAGTGACAAAAACCTCAAATTGTCGGGAAAAAAAACCCCGTCAAAAGCCGACAAATACCAGAAAAGGCGCAAAAAACGTTGGAATAAATCCCGCAAAAAAAGACAACAAAAAAAGTCAGAAAATAGCAACAAAAATAAAAATAAAAAAATAAAAAATCCAGAAAGGCATCAAACATCGAAAAATGGTCCCAAACAAAACATGAAAAAAAGCGTCAAAAACATTGAAAACCGAGACAAGAATGGACTTTGAAATTGGTCATGAATTGATTAGCAGCTCTAGTCTAATTTGTACATTTAGACTTTTATTCTGAAAAGAAAACCGTTTCTGCCGCTGACAGAATCAGATTAATATTCTAAGCGGTGGCGGCTGGCCATTAGAGGGCGCTAGGGCGCCGCCCCCCCTTAAGTCACAAAAAAATAAAAATAAAATAAAAAATAAAAATAAATTAAAAAAAATTAACAACAAAAATAATAATAATAATAATAATGATAAAAACATCAGTATGTCAATATTTGTGTGTTTGAAATATGGAATGTACCCAGTAATATGTGTAAAATATGATAGAAAATCATATTCGCAACCTTTCCTCTGCGTGTCTGAACGCCTCCTCAGCTCTGGGGCAACAGAGAAAGCGCCCCCAGGAGGCGGGTCTATGTAGTAGTTAAGCCAATTGCTAATTTAAGATATGAATGTATGACATAAAATTTAGCCAATCAGCGTTCTTAAATCGAATCCAAGCAGGGCGATTATTTTCTCGCCCCAAGCTCGCCCCTGATAAAATAAGGACCGGGCTCTAGGGGCGCCATTTTTACTAGACGACAATGGCGAGCGCGAACGTTACTCCTCCAAGACCCAACCCTAACTCGGTGAAATCTCTCCTCCAAGATCTGTTTGAGGGGAGAACTTTGTAGGAGAAAGTTGGGGTGAAAGAGCTGGGCCCAGATCAACCTGACCTCTCAATCAGACAGCAGGCTAGCGAGAAAGGGAAGCAGTATATGCGCGGCTTCTCCCGTAGCTAGTACACCAGGAAGGCTTGGCTAGCCGGGTGCACTCATGCTAATGCTTTATTTTGCTTTCCGTGCTTGCTTTTTAAAACGACGGGGACAGATCCAGCATGGACAGTTACCGGAGTGAGAGATATGAAGCACCTGTCAGAGAAGGTAAAGAAACATGAGAACACCAGGGCACACATGGATAACTCTGTAAAGCTAGCCATATTAGGAAGGGTGAACATTGCTACGCAGCTGGATGACGGCCACAGGATTGCGGTGAGGAAACATAATGAAGAGGTGGATAAAAACAGGAACATTTTATCCAAAATGATCGATTGTGTAGTTTTTGTCGTTTTTTTTTTTTTAGTGAAGTTTTGTGGGGCTTTTGAGTTGGCCTTGCGCAGGCATGAGGAGACTGACTCCTTGGGCAACCCCGGCATTTTCCGGGGCTTGGTGGATTTTGTTGCGTCCCTTGACAGTGTGCTGGAGGAGCACCTGAAGACAGCTACCGTTTTTAAGGGCACGTCAAAGACGATACAGAACGAGCTGTTAGACTGCATGCTGTCACTGCTTAAGGATTACATCCTGGAGGAAGTAAAGAGTGCTGATTTTAACGCCATTCAAGCCGACTGACGTTTCCACCCACTGCCAGCTGGTGCTTGTGCTACGCTACATCGATTGAATTGCGGTTTTTCGAGTTCATTACGATCCAGAATGCAACTCCCCAGAGCCTCTACAACACGGTGGAGCTTCCACAGTCGCGCCGTAAACACCGTGTACGAGCGCAAGGATGACCTCCTAACGTGTTTCCAGACCATCAGAGACTCTGGGAACTTTGACAACCCCCCCCCCCAACGGTCAGAGAGGCTGGGGGCTTTGTGAGGATGCTCAAAGACGAGGCTTTCTGTTTTTTCCTGGCACTGTTCCACAACATCATGCCAAATGTGGACATGCTTTTCAGCCAGCTGCAGAAGAGGAACATCGACCCTGTCTTCATTAAAGCACTTGTCCAGAGGTTCACAGACAGCATGCTAACAATCAGGTAAATAACTATATTTACTATTGGCTGATAAAGCTGTTGTTGTTAGAAAGATGAATAGCTCACTTCCAACAGGTGTTGTCACCAGGTCAATTTCTAGAAGAGGCCTAGTTGTTATTGAAGATTGAAGATTAACTTTATTGTTATTCAGACTATTACTTACATAGGACAAGTGCACAGCAGAACAAAATTATGTTGCATCCCTCTCACAAATGTAATAGAAAAAGGCTTAAAAACGTAATAACATAATTTAATTATGTACATCACAGGTTAAAAGCAGTTACTAGACATAGTTTGAATATGTCTGAATGTCCGAAATCACCATCACCAAACCCACCAGACTCCATGTAAATAATCAGTATTTTTATCATTGTAAAACACACTTCATTCAAATTGGACAGAAACTAAATAAAACTATCAAAAGCCGTCTTGGTTCATCTTTCCACTGTTCCAACAATCACCACTCTGGTTTGGTTGAAATAAACCCTTAATTCACCCATTTACATGTGGAAATATGCTGGCTCTATACACGCTAAAAGTACTGATTATTTACATGGGGTTTGGTGGTGGGGATTTCGGGGCTGTTTCATGTTAAACTAAAAGGATCTTACTCTTTAACTAAAAGGTCTATCTCTGTAGGGATCCTTTCATAATGTTGTCAGACAATAATCTGAGTCTGTCAGCGGCAAAAACAGAACTTTTAGTGTACGCTGACTGACGCTGAACATCTGTCCTATGAGGGTTATATCAGTCACTTGGACCATTACATGGGGCAGTGTTGAAAAAATGTATTGTTGCAGTTCACCACTGTGACCACAGGAGGGCAGTGGACAAGTAACGTTTCAAAATAAAACCATTAAATTAAACATATTCTGTACAATGCAAATTATATAATTATTACGGGGTCAAAAAATGAACGTTAGCATTTGTTTGCTGTTTATTGGAAGCCATTTCATGATGCAAAGGTTGATATTGTTGTATAAACATCATGAAGCTGAACATGATGATTTAAAGCTGTGAATAATAATGATATGTTCTAGTGTTCTCAGTGGCGAGTGTGTGGTTGTAGACTGGTGCATTGTTGGATTGTGCTCCATCAGCATAATCACTGCAGCAGCATGGAGGGACTGAATGATCTGCAGCAAGTTAACCACGGTTAACCAAGAGCGAGACAGGAAATCTCTGGCTGGGTTTCTTCCAAAATAAGAGCACTGCTGTCACAACACGTGCTTGTACAACCCGTTCTCACGCCGGACGCATGGGCAGTGGCTGTCAGCGTCAGATATGACGCATAAATCTCCCTTCAGCGTGTGTGTATTACGCAACCGGTCAGAGCAGCAGCTATGCGGCGCGTAAATATGACGTAGTATTAAATAGGGATGCACCGAATCCAGGATTCGGCTTCGGATTCGGCTGAATATTGGGCTTTTTGACAGGGTTCGGTTTCTGCCGAACCTTAGAATTTTTTTCCACCGAACCCTACGCGCGCTGCAATGCCAATTTGTCTTGTGGTGGCAAGGACCCTGAACAATATACAACATTGACGCTGTGAAAACATTTGCGTGTGAAACATCCGAAAGAATACGAGTTGTGCATGAAGGAATCTACAGACAGCAGCCGAAATGCAGCAACTTCAGGTACGGCAAAGGAAGGACAGTCACAGCTAAAAAAAAATCAAATAAAATGAAAAATACACTGCTGTGGACGTTGTTTACGTCATTAAAAGTCATCGCTCCGAGAGATGTTGTCCTTTTGCCCCCTACTTGCACTTGCTCTCATATTACATCAATAAAAAGTCAAGTCATCTGTCTCACATCTGAGTCTAGTCTAAAGTCTTGACCACCAAATCAAAGTCAAGTCGAGTTGTTCATCAACGTAGACGTGCGACTCGAGTCCCCCACCTCTGGCAGCATATATAGGGAACGTGTGTTTTAAAATCTACACCCCCCCACGTGGCCGGGTTAGCTCAGTTGGTAGAGCAGGCGCACATATATAGAGGTTTACTCCTCGACGCAGCGGCCACGGATTCGACTACGACCTGTGGCCCTTTGCTGCATGTCATTACCCCTCTCTCTCTCTCCCCCCCATTTCATGTCTTCAGCTGTGGAATTAAAGGCCTAAAATGCCCCCCCAAAAAATAAACTTTGAAATCTACACCCTGCCAATAGGCTTTTATTTTTAAAGCTTTTAAACAGGCACTTCTTTTAGCTTCACACTGGTGGAAGATGGAGATGAAAGAAGAAGCTACTGTACCACACACACACACACACACACACACACACACACACACACACACACACACACACACCCCTCCCTTTCCTTTCACCTCTTGCAGAGGAACAGAGAGAAAGCTGCAGCGACGTCCCACTTCCCTCTGCATCACCACAGATCTGCACA
Organism: Sander vitreus; assembly: GCF_031162955.1. Taxonomy (NCBI): domain Eukaryota; kingdom Metazoa; phylum Chordata; class Actinopteri; order Perciformes; family Percidae; genus Sander; species Sander vitreus. The sequence goes on along the minus strand of NC_135869.1, from coordinate 1,189,372 downwards.
ACAACAACAATCAATACAAACTCTAAAGAGCTTTTTTTCCCCCCACATTTTTTAATACTTGTGTGTCAGATTTTTTTTTTTTTTTTTGTGGTTATTTCCCCCCCACCCCCCTTGCCAGCTCTGTGTCTGGATCTTTTTCCTCCGGCAGCAGAGACACGATGAACATCAGCCTGCAGCTCCCTGTAGACTAGCACAGGTAAGACTAAATCCCCTTTTTTTCTCATTTCGTGCATCAGCCGTGTGTGTAGGAAAACATGTGGGGTGCTGGCCGGCCAGCCACCCGCCTACCGCACACCTCCATCTGGATCTTTCCGTGTTTCCTTCTCTCTGATGGCTGGTGCATTTGTACATGATGTCAGTGTTTAATTATGTATTCAATCTGGCTGAAGTCAATGTTGCTTTCAATGCATCACATCCCAGTTCTCCCCTGCTCTGCAGCTTCACCAAAAAAAGTGATTTTTACTCCTCTTATGTTTTTCTACACAAGCAGGAATAATTACTGTTCTTGTGTCATATAAGTGTGTTAAATGCCGGCTTTGTTCTCTAGAAAACGCCGTGAGGAGTCGGAGAATTATTATAGGATCACTGCTGCTTCTCTTAACATTCATGTCATGTCCGCCCCTACGTGCAGGGAAAAAAATGGGAGTATATGAACAGAAATCAGAAAATATTGATTATTTTCAGCGACAAATGCCTTGGTTTTGTTTTCTGACAGAAAGATATTCAAGATATTACAGCAGTGAAACCTCCCATTGGAGAAGCTTTCAGCAGAAGATGAATGGTTGTGTGTCCCCCCCCGCCAGGATTAATGACTTAATAGAGGATTCATTTTGTGTCTTGTTTCAAAACTACATCATGTCTGAAGAGAATCAGGTGTTCAAATTGTCTAAAAATATGAACACAGATGGGTTTTTTTTAAATGCCAAAGGAAAGATAAATCATCTGACTTTCATCAAAGGAGATGAAATGTCGGTTTAATTTTGGATTTAAGCGTTTGTGAAGCTTCAGTAAACGTGGCTGCCTTCACAATCTGCTCTGTAGTCAAAGAGTGTGTGTGTTGGTGTGTGTGTGTGTGTGTGTGTCTTTGTGTGTGTCTTGCTGTGTGAGTGTGTGTCTGTGTCTGTGTGTGTGTGTGTCTGTGTGTCTGTGTGTGTGTGTGTTTCTCTGTGTGTGTTTGTCTCTGTGCTTCTCTGTGTGTGTGTGTGTGCGTGTGTTTGTGTGTTTCTGTGTGTGTGCGTGTGTTTGTGTGTTTCTGTGTGTGTGTGTGTGTGTGTGTGTCTGCAGAATGAAGATCTGCACTGTGGACACAAAACAGACAAAAGATTAATTTAGCTTTTGTAAAGCCTTTGATTTGATAATGTTAATGTATTGGTACTAACGTTGAAGTTTGGACAGAGCAAACATTGTGAAGGTGTCACTTTGGGCTCTGGGTAACTGTGACAAACATTTCATTAGAAAACCAAACAGCAGCAGTGGTGTGTGTTCACAAACAGTGACTAAGTCCCACTGTGTTGCAGTAACGTGGACATCAGAGGACCTGAAGTCTGACTGGACTCACTAATCAGACTTTAAAATGACATTTTTTGTAACTTTTAGCACATTGCAAATACATCTTCAACGCAGGACTTTCGTAGGAAATGGGCGTTCGTGTTCCGATACGGCTATTGTAGGCATTTAAGCTTACAAATCACAATTGTGGTTTCACAAATTGACATTAAGTTTCCCTAACTACAGACAAATGTATATGGAGTTCAAATCATCAAAGTCTATGTCAGATTGTAAACCTCCTCTAACCATTTTCCTAATCTTTTATATCTTGCTTGGAGGCATCTCTCTCCCTCCTGTCTTCCGGACAGATCCTCCAGCTCTTACACACAGACAAATTGAACCCCCCTCAACAAAATCAAAACTTGAACAGAAGTTAACGAGCCGAAGAGGGAGAGGCCAACACATTCACACTCCCATCGCGTGAAAAAGTGACTCTTAGTCAGGTGTCTTTGGCGTTTGTTATTGACGCAAAAAGAAATATTTAGACAGGCTTGTTCGGGACTCTTGACGTCACTTTTTCATGCTCTGGGTCGGGACGTATGTTTAACTGATGAACAAGACAGTTAGGTTTAGGAAAAGATGGTGAGTGGGGTTACAAAATGTACGTTTCAGTGACACATGGGACAATAACAGGACATGAACCCCGGTCTCCTGTGTGAAAGTCCTGTGTTGTTTGACCCATCCACCCCCCCCAACCTCTCTTCTCTCACAGATTTCCGGGCTTTAATACTACTCTCTACTGTTGTCTCTCTACATACTACTCTCTACTGTCGTCTCTCTACGCACTACTCTCTACTGTCGTCTCTCTACGTACTACTCTCTACTGTCGTCTCTCTACATACTACTCTCTACTGTCGTCTCTCTACATACTACTCTCTACTGTCGTCTCACTACATACTACTCTCTACTGTCGTCTCTCTACATACTACTCTCTACTGTCGTCTCTCTACATACTACTCTCTACATACTACTCTCTACTATTGTCTGTCTTCATACTAGTCTCTACTATTGTCTCTTTACATACTACTCTCTACTGTCGTCTCTCTACATACTACTCTCTACTGTCGTCTCTCTACATACTACTCTTTGCTGTCGTCTCTCTACATACTACTCTTTGCTGTCGTCTCTCTACATACTACTCTCTACTGTCGTCTCTCTTCATACTACACTCTGCTGTCGTCTCTCTTCATACTACTCTCTACTGTTGTCTCTCTACATACTACTCTCTACTGTTGTCTCTCTTCATACTACTCTCTACTGTTGTCTCTCTACATACTACTCTCTACTGTTGTCTCTCTACATACTACTCTCTACTGTTGTCTCTATATATTACTCTCTACCGTTGTCTCTCTACATACTACTCTCTACTGTTGTCTCTCTACATACTACTCACTACCGTTGTCTCTCTACAAAGTACTCTCTACCTTTGTCTCTCTTAATACTACAACATCTTACAGCGCCGCGGCCGTGCTGCTGCTCTGCCCGGTGCATTCTACACAGACGCTAAAGGGTGATTTTTACGTCGGTATCTGACGCTGAGAGACCCCGACCAAGCATCATTGTTGTACGAGTTGGGAGTGAGAACGTTTGAAGAGGCAGGGCCTGCCCGTGGCATAGTCAGGCAAAAAATTTAGAACAAAACCGATAAAAACGTAAAAAAAAGTGAACAATATGTTGAAAAATAAGATGAAAAAAGGCAACGTTTTGGTGTCTAAACTTAACTGTCGTCGCTGCTCACTTTTTGTCGGCTAAACTCAACTGTAACGGCCTCTGCAGGACCAGCTCACAGTAACCTTTTCTCCGCTAAATTTAACTGTAAAGACCGCTTAACTTAATTATCATGTGACCGTTCAGCGGTAGCCTAATATCGTAGACTATCAAAGGAATTATTGTGCTAAATGTTTTCGTACGATATTATTCAAACCCATGAAAATGCGTTGATTTACTGCTGTGACGTGCACATTTCTCCCCAGGAATATATGAAGTATCTATGTTATCTTTTGTAAACATGTAACGAAAAGCACCAAGGAAGTTTCTGTCAGTAGTCATCAGCAGCAGGCTGAATTAGAGACCCGTATATATGCTGCTGCACGCAGAAATCTGTAATGAAATCTTCATCAAAGTTAAAGGTCGAACTCAACATGGTTGATGAGGTTTCTCTGCATTTTGAGGAAGTGTGCACTTCTGCCAGAAAGCCTTGAGATCTGATCTCTTTAACAAAATGGTCTGAGCCGGCTGAAGTGTGTGTGTGTGTGTGTGTGTGTGTGTGTGTGTGTGTGTGTGTGTGTGTGTTTTAACGTCTACCTTGGCTGTTGTGTCTCCTGAATTTAAACTAAAAACTAAACTGCTGCAGCCCTGCGGCTCTGTGGACAGTCACTCACTTTGTTCGGTTTCCAGATTAAAATGCATTTATTTGAAGTATATTTTGTGTCTCTTTGTTGAAGTCTAAGGGCCCTATTTTAACGATCTAAGCGCACGGCATGAAGCACCTGGCGTAGGTGCGTTTAGGGCGTGTCCAAATCCACTTTTGCTAGTTTGACGACGGAAAAAAGGGTCCGTGCGCCGGGCGCATGGTTCAAAAAGGTTATACTTAGTGTCTTCATTAATCATAGGTGTGTTTTGGGCGTAACATGCAATAAACCAATCAGAGATCATCTCCCATTCCCTTTAAAAGCCAGGCGCGTTTGGACCTTGGAGCATTGCTGTTATGATGGAGGATTTGCACCGTAATATTTTTATTTGTAATCTTCTGCGCGTGTGTGTGCTGCTGTGCGTCCCTGTGTGTGTAACAAGCATAGTGTGCACGTGCTGTGCACGAGCCTAGGAGCATTTTACTAATTTGCTGTTAAAATAACAATGAAATGCTGCGTTATTGACTTTAGACCAGGTTTTTGTTGGGCAA